>NC_056731.1:1400612683-1400631447 GCF_019279795.1 Protopterus annectens
ATACTGTTGATTTGTGCATTTTGTTGTTTCATAAGAAGCTCTAAATGTTCTATCTTTTTGGACACTTCTTTGAAACTTTATATTTTGGTATCCAGCTTGTCTTTTTTAAGTAATACATCCTTCATACCAGACATTAGTGACTGGATGTTTTTTTTTTTTTTTTTTTAAACAGAATAGTTCGGAGTATCATTTTTTGATTCAGTCATGTTGAAGTGTCTTCTCTCAACCAAGCAGTTGAAATTCTGACAGGAAAATTAAGGTTTTTGAAGAACCTTAGACTATAAATATTTTCTTTTACTATTACTGAATAAAATTAGCTGTCAAGTATTTTCATATTTTAATTTTTTATTATATTTCTGTCAGAGAAACGCATTGTTAGTTGCTGCTTTCAGTTAGCCATCTTGGCTATTCCCCCCCATTGCAGTATTCATGACAAATGGGTTGTCCCTGCTGATGTCTGGCTGGGGTACCAGAGCTTTACATTCTCCAAGTAAAACATCCGATGTGTGACATCAGCTTGTATGCGTTCGGGTATAAAGAGGGACATGAGTGTGGATCCTCATACTTATCTCACTGTTAGCCCAAACTCAAATTGTGCGTCTGTCAGACTGTTTGCTGTTTGGGCGTTGGTACCTTTGCTTTATTCGCTTAGTTGAGGTAAGTACCTCATTGAGAAACCTTCCTTTTTACCTTACTTTTTTTGTTTGAAAGTTGTAGATGTCAGTTAGGAGGGGGCGAGTGCAGCAGGCAGATTATGTTCAAGGATTTGCAAATCAAGTGTCTTTTTTTTTTGCTTGGGCCCAGAACATGATTGCAAATTCTACCTGTTTATCAGTCATTCATTCCAGAAACCCTTAGGTCTAGGCTGTCTACTCTTAGCACCTTCCTAAGACCCAACTTTTTAAATGTCTGATCCAGTCCAAGATGGCTGACTTTGCATCATCAGACATCGCTCTTCTGCCAAAGAAAAAGCTTAAGCGACCTTGAAATGATCATCAATCCAATGTTTCTGACTCCAGTGTACCTGCTAAGGATGCAGACTCCATGGTATGTTAGACTTCTGCTCAGTTGTCTGCTACTGAAACCGTGTTGCGAGACCTCTACGGCTCCTGAGGCCTTACAGACTACAGATATGCCCAAGGAACTGTACCTAATTATTTCATAAGTTCCTCATGGCATCCTGCAAATTTTAGTTAGGGAAGAGATCCCAGGCTGTCTGATAGAGGGCAGACAGGGCCCCGAACCTCCTCTCCTCCTCCAGGCGGACATCACACCTAGAAAGAAAAAAAGACTAAACGTGGCTTCTCCCATATCAGCTAGGGTTTTTAAAGTGATTATGTTCTTAAAACCTCCCTCCTTTGGGTTTCCGTTACCATAAGCTACTCTTGTAAAACCCAATCTCTGTTCTTCCTCTTCAGATGAAGAGCAGGATGAAGAGACTGACCATTCTCCAGATTATTACCCTCAGATGCATTTATTACCCTCAGATGCATTTACCAAGACAAGTATCTTCTAATGAAGGGGATTCCCCCTCTCCTGAAGGAAGTTTCCTTTGGTGAGACTTTACAGAATGTAATAAACACTTTGTTTGGCAATCTACTCCAACCTCTGTCCAGAAGAGGTATTACTTCCTTTTTAGACTGGTACCCCCACCCTTTTCTGATCCCTCCTGTCCTTAAGAATTTCCAAGATGCTTTTCAGTCCACCTCTTCTGTACCTGACTTGCAACCTCCAGCTTCCAAACAAATTTTGCAAGGTCCCTGATGACCTAAAATATCTATTTAAAACTCCGTGGCAGACCTCTTGGCAGCTTCTCTCTCTTGCTCTTAAGATAAACCCTGCAAGCTGTTGCCCTGGGCTAATACCCTACCTACAGACAAAATAGGTTTACACCTGTGCTACCCTTGTATTTAGGACAGTTAATTACCAGACTCAAATGACTTAAGTGTTTGAGTGTGTTCTGGCCTCTTTGAACAAAGTTATCTTGGATCCCCTCATTACTGACTGTAAGTGGCAGATGCAAAGCTTACTTTTGTAAGCCCCTCAGATTGCCAGACACATTAAGTGCAGTTATGATGCTGTAGATGCTTTTTCTAGGACAGCTGCCACTGGATCTATTGTCCACAGATATGTATAGCTCTGCAACAAACCTATGCCTGAGGATTTCAAATCTGAAATTCTAGATTCACCTTTGGGCAAAGACTTACTGTTTGGCTGTCAGTTGGCCAATCTGTTCAAACCTCTCCAAGACTAAAGGTAAAACTATGAAAGACTGCAGGCAGATACTATACTCCTCAGTTCCTAGATACCATAGGAACTACCCAGCCAAATCTACTACTTTCGTTAAAAGGGACCCTTGGGCGTTTCAGAAACAGAGAACCCCCTAGGAAAAGGGCTCTGAAAGAACACAAAGGGAAACTCCTGCTGGGAAGCCACCCTTTGGTGGCAAAAATCTGTGACTACCTTTGCAACACCCTTCTTCCTCTCCCCAGCACCACATTTCCTCTTTCCCAAAGACTCTCTGTCCCCCTAACCAGGTGGGAAAACATTACCACAGACAAATTGGTCCTGTCCATCATCAGAGAAGGCCATGCCATTTCTTGGGAAGGCATTCTCATTCTAAGAGGCATGCCTCCACCTCTTTCAAACCAGATTTCCCTTCTGACCTCAGTATTCAAGGCCTGTTAAATCAGGGGACCATCGAGCAAGTCCCAAAAGAATTCATAGGAAAAGAGTTTTATTCCAGGAATATTCTATTACCAAGAAAAGAAGGGCAACGGAGACCCCTTTTAGACCTATCTACCCTGAACACACATCTGAAGGTACCCTTTTTCAAAACACTCCCTTCTGATGCTTCTACCTTACTTTCTACCACAAGCTTTCTTTGTGTTGTTAGATCTGAAGGACAGCTCCCTATACCTCCTTTCTGCATGAGATTCCACAGTTTTTTTTTGGCTTCTCATATTTTCAGTGTACTGCTCTGCCTATTGGTCTTTCCACAGCCTCAAGAGAGTTGAAAGTGCCTAGCAGCTGTACTAGACTTCTGTGTCACTCAAGGAGTTCATATCTTCCCATACCTTGACAACCATCTGATCCAGGCTCCTCCTTCAGAAATACTTCCGCATCTTCAGTTCATCCATCACCTTCTGACAGGTCTGGGTTTCACCGTAAGCTCCAAAAATTCACACATGGTCCTTGCTTAGGACCTGTTTTTTTCTGGGATGCAGACTGTATACAAGGAAAATGAATGCCTTTGTTCCGCAGGAAAAGGTTCTCAGCCTGTCCAAGTATTTCTAAGATCTTTCTTATGCATTCCATTGGCGTGCAAGGGAGATACTAAAGACCTTGGAATTTATGTCTGGTTCTATTCCTATGCTTCCCCTGGCCAGACTTCACAAGAGGGCAATCCAGTGGTATCTGAAATCTGTGTGGTCCCAGCACTGCCACCCCTTGGACACTCTAGCTCCTTGATACAAGAGAGGAGGGGAATCAGTGTGATGAAAGTAACAGATCATCCTCAATCCAGGATTACCTTTCTCACCTCCTCTTCAGTAAGTCCACATGGACACTGCATATGAGGTGTGGGGGACCTGTACAGGGTCTCATTGAATGCAGGGGAAATGGTAATTCCAGTTCTTGAAATAACTCATCAACCTAAAAGAAATGAGGAGACTTCTGTAAGCCCTTCAGATTTTCGCCCAAATTTGGAAGTTGGGACCCCTCAATGTGTTCGCAGACAACATCCCAGTCATGTTGTACATAAACAAGCAGGGAGGCACCAGGCCTCATTAACTATTTAGGTTGGCACAGGAGGCATGGAATTTAGCAACACAAATTAACAATCATGCTCACAGCCACATGCATCCCTTCTCTGGACAGTATACTAGCAGACTGCTTAAGTCGCTCCCTGGAGAACCCCCACAAGTGGACTCTGAATGGGAGGAGGGTCTTCTGCAACATCACACTTCATTTGGGCACCCCTCAGACCACTTTGCTTCATCAGGTAACCATTAGCTCCCCTTGGTTTGCACTAGGGACCCTTGTCCTACAGCCTGGAGGACCGATAACTTTTCTTTCTAGTGGACAGGAATGTTCCTCTATGCCTTTCTTCCTTTGCCTCTTCTTCCAAAAGATCCTTCTTAAAGCACAGAGAGAGATACCCAAGGTACTGATACTGGCTCCATTTTGGCTGAGGCAACATTGGATGATGTTAGTGTTTCACTGTTGCAGTCATCACACTTGGGTAATGTGCCTGCAGGTAGCACTCAGTCAGCCCAAATACCCGAGACTTAGTATTTCTGCATCGGTTGCTGTCACTCCAGGACTGACGTCAGTTCATCAGGGGTATAGAAACAGGCAGCCAACACCATTACATCAGTCTTTCTTGCCGAGGAGCCCAAAGCAGAAGCAGTTTGCACAAGTGCCAATCGGCTGCTACCCGAGTTTTCGTTAACGAATTGAATCATCCTGAAGTCTTCTAAAGCCAAGTCCCCCGTTGGGGAACCTTTATTCTTGCTCTAACTGATGTCAGAAAAGTTAACAATTGTTTTGCCTGTGGAAAGCAAATACCACACCAAGATTTCCATTCTTACTGCGTCACCTGTTTAGGTCCAGACCACAATGTACCTCGCTGTCGGTTTTGTGCCTTGTTCAACCCCCGAACCGTTTGTCGTCAGGCCCTTTTTGTTGCTTAAATACTTTTGTTCTCGATCTCCATATTCCGAAATGTCTTCGGTAAGCCATCCGACTACCAATATTCCGAAAAAACGTAAGGATAAAGACAGACAGACCACACGGGTCCAAAGCTGCTGACCACGCTTTCATTAATCTAGTCACCAGTTCGCCGGTACTCAGGTGCTTTTGCAGCCCCTGATGCCAGCTGCAATGAATTTGCAGGCTTCTACCGAGACCTGTTCGGAGTCCGGTATGCTGCGAGACTCTTCAGCTATGCAACCTGTGGATGTCTGTACCTTGGGTGGGTCTGGAGCCGTTGAGCAGGCACTGGCTTCTGAGGATGTTTTTCGCACTACCGATGTTCGATGCAAACAGACTACTTCAGTTTTGTCTAAAACTACCGAGTTTCTAAGGCCAAAGTACGCGCTACACCTAGAAAACTGATGACCAAAGTGCATGCACCTGCTCCCTTGCCACAATATCATATGCTTAGAATGGCAGAAGACCTTATTATGCTGATTAGGGGAAGTCGGCCTTCCCCTGCTAAGAGAAAAAGATCAGTCCCCAGCAGCTTCAACAGACCAAGAGTCTGACGACTCTGAGGGTTCTGATTATGAAGACATGCCCTTATCTGCTTATGAGGATTCTGATGCAGAGGAATCCATTCCCTCTGCCTCTCCTCCAGAGGATTTTTCTTTTGGTGAAACCTTACATACTTTGAGAGCATTTCCATTGGGAATGCCAAGATTCTCTGTCCAAAAAGAGACTCAGAGAATTTCTAGACTTGACACAACATAGACCTTTAGCAATACTCTCAGTCGTGGAAGTTGTTGATGTCTATGGAATCCAGTCTTACTCCTGATACATTACCCCCTGCTCCTAGGAAACCAGAGAGGTACTACAGAGTACTTGACTCTCACAAATTCCTTTTCAAAAATCCTACTGCTGACCCAGAGGTCATTTCCCAGCGCCCTAAAGATATCAAAGCAACTACAGCTAAAATCCCCCCCCCTTCGGATAGGGATTTCAGAGCTTTGGACAGATTGTGTAAGAAAGTATATACCTCTGCAACTCTTGCTATAAGACTTTGAATTGTCAGTTTCACACGCTGAAGTACCAACAACATATTGTGGAACTTATTAAGCAAAAAAATCACTACCTTTACAGACTGTGCAGCAAATAAGGAATTGCAAGAGCTCATGCATTTTGCAAGCCAAGTCAGCAAGCTTACATTGCAGTGTGGCTTACATGCCCTAGAAGCATCTTGCAGAGCAGCAGTCACTGGTTCTGTACTGAGAAGGCATGCTTGGCTTAGAGCAGACCTTGCCAGACCAGGTCAAATCAAAGTTATTAGACGCTCCTTTGAACAAGTACAATCTGTCTGACACCAAAGCAGAAGAGGTTCTTAAAAAGATGGAAGAAAAAGCTAAATCTATGCAGACAGTCAAAGAATTCTTGCAAGTACAGCCTCCTAGATTCAGAAGGCATTGCCCCTCGAAACATTGGTCCTTTCCAGCCCCCTCAAGACCATCTCAAACTAGACCCAGGAGAAACAGACCCCCCCCCCCGACTACATTCCCAGGGTATGCAAAGATCTAAGCAATGGAGTGCCTCCACCTCTAAAGCAGGGAGTGCTAAGCCACCCCCTTAAGGAAAGAATTCCCAATGACTTCTCAACTCCACTCCCCACCTCTGCCCAGCTACTTGTGCCCCTAGGAGGAAAACTTGCCCTTCATGCAAAAAACTGGATTTTCATCACCAAAGACAGATGGGTCCTCAACATTGTATCCCAGGGGAACAAATTTTACTTCCACTCACTGCCGACCCCAAAAGGGTTCCCAGACCTTCTTCCAAACCAGTGGGCAGAGGCATAAAACCAAGTTCAATCCCTGCTCTCTATAAGGGCAATTCAACCTGTTCCTGCGGAACAGATAGGTCAAGGATTCTATTCCAGACTTTTCCAGGTACCCAGAAAAGAGGGCACTTGGTGCCCAATCCTAGATCTTTCGATTCTCAACACCTTTCTGGTGGTACCAAAATTCAAAATGCTCACCCTGCAGCGGCTTCTACCTATGCTAGCCAAAGATGTGCCTGGTTAGTCATCCTAGACTTAAAAGAAGCCTATCTGCAAATCCCTATAAGGGAGTCATGCAGGAAATAGCTACGCTTCAGGGTAAGATCTATGCATTATCAGTTCTCTGCACTTCCCTTTGGCTTATCCACTGCTTCCAGAGTATTCACAAAATGCCCGGCTCCAGCCATTGCTTACTGCAGAGAAATATTCAAATTTACCCATACTTGGACGACTGCGTGATTCAGGCAGACAGTCAGGAAATGCTGTTGCAGCACCCTGACATTTGTAAAAAAAAACTTTTAACCTCCCTGGGGTACACCATCAACAAAAAGAAATCAACACTAGTACCCAGTCAAAAGATTGTATTCCTGGGAGCAAGCTTGGACACAGCATCCCAGATGGCATTCCTCACTCCAGAAAAACTAGCCTATCTGATGGACTGTTTTACTCAAATGGCCACCAGAACCCAACTATCCACAAGGAAAATCCTGCAGGCCCTAGGGTTCATGGCTTCATGCATCGTACTAATTCCATATGCCAGACTGCATATGAGGAAACTTCAATGGTACTTTTAAAGTCTTTGGTGCCAACATTCTCAGGACCTGGAAACAGTCATTCTTATCATACCCTGTCTAAGGACAGAGTTTCTTTGATGGGCAGCAGCATGCAACCACAATAAGGTCCCAAGCAGGATAGCACACTGCATCCATTTCTGCTACAAGCACCATAGGAAACCAACTCCTCAGGGGGTCAGAACACATTCCACTAGGGCAACTTCTACCTCTACAGCATTCTTCAGGGGAGTCCCTACCAGGGACATCCTGGAAGCTGCTACCTGGAGTTCTGTACACACCTTCACCAAGCATTACCACCTGCCTATCTTTTCCAAATCCAGGGCAAGTTTTGCAACAGCAGTCCTTCAAGGCATACTAGCCAGCCCCAACTCTTCTTCACTGCCTCCACCCTTCTTCAGCTTTGGGAATGTACCAAAGTGTGATGACTGCAACAGTGAAACACGAAGAACATAGTACAGTTGTGTACATTTACCATAAATGTAGATGTTCGAGTGTATTCACTGTTGCAGTCCTGGTTTCCCTCCCTCCAGCCCCATTTTCTCTCTCTCCTCTCTATACCTATTACTTGCCCCCTTCAGGGGTATTGGTATTTACTTTTACTGGTGGTGTTTTCCCTACCACAACTTAGCTCCCTATTTGGGGGGGCTCCTGACATTTGGGCCAAGAAAAACTGTCGGCTGCCTGTTTTTATACCCCTGACGACCTGACTCAGTCCTGGAGCGACAGCAACCGACGCAGAAATGCTAATTCTCTGGTATTTGGGCTGACTGAGGGCTACCTGCTGGCAGATAATATAAGTGTGATGACTGCAACAGTGAATACACTCTAACATCTACATTTATGATAAGTGTACACAACTGTACTTTCCCCATACTTTTTCACCCTGCAAAGGGAAATTACAGGAGAATCTCTCTATAGCCAGACCTTGTAACGCAGCTGCTCCATCCATATCTTCCATTTCTCAGCCTAACCCTATGGATGATAGGATTTTAATCCCTCAAAGACATCTTTTCTCTGAAGAGGTTGTACAAGTCCTACAAGAGGGTGGGAAACCTACTACTAGAAAATTTTACACTGTAAAGTGGAAGCAGTTTTCATTCTTGTGCTGTAAAGGGAGTCAGGATCCACTCTTAGCATAGGTCCCTGTGGTTCTGCAATACCTCTGTGAACTTCTTTGATCAGTCTTGGCCTACTCTTCCGTAAAAGCTTATTTTTATGCCATTAATGCTTTCCTCCCTCTTAGCCCCCCACTTATGACTAGGCTGGAGGTCAAGCTTTTCCTCAGAGGAGTCCTATTTGTTAGCCTCACAAGGAAACCCATTTCTCCCTCTTGGAATCTTTAATTTTGTGTTAGAAAAGCTTACGTTTCCTCCCTTTGAGCCAGTTTTTTCTGCTTCTTTGAAATTCTGTACTTAAAAAAACATCCTCCTCTTGGCTCTAATGTCTGACAGGAGAATTTGAGCTATAAGCTCTCTTGATCATTTCTCCCTTTCTTATTTTTCACAAAAACAGAGTAATTGTGGGAGACTAACCCATCCTTCATGACTAAGGTAGTGAAAGAGTTCTCTCATCAGGCTAGTCATTAGCCCCCCCCCTTTTTTTCCCAATCCCCAAAACCGGGGGAAAAGGATCTTGCAATTCTCTAGACATTCACAGACAACTCAAGATTTTCCCTGGCAATACTAAATCTTTCAGAAAGCCTTACTAGCTTTTCGTATATTTAATGCCATCTAAGCTGGGTCAGCCGGACTCCAAATAAGCTTTTGCCTCCTAGATTTCTAAGGCTGTCTCTTTCTCCTACTCACATTAGGGTAAGACCCTGACTTCCTGGCCTAAAGCACACACCACTAAGGCAATTGCTCCCTCAGGGGCTTTCCACAAAGGAGTAGACTCCAAGTCTTCTCTCTTAGAGGCTGGTTACTTGGTCCTGTGCATACACCTTTACCAAACAGTACAAAATTGATGCCTTCTCTAGTTCCAGGGTGGCCTTTGCAAGATCAGTCATGTCCAGGCTACTGGACAGCTGTTCTGTTCAGTAGATGTTCTGCTGATCACAGTTGTAATATTCCATCCCATTTTCTCTATCTTACTCCATCTTCAGTTGTTTCTCTCTAGCCTTTGATCTTTTACTTGGGTATGAGGGAGTTGTCTTAACAATTTGAACTACACTCTTCCTAGCTGACCATTCTCATCTTGCACTAGTCTTCAGGCCACTGGCTTGGAGATAGCCTGAGGACCCATACTTGTATATATGTGTTTATACCCCACTGCATTTGAGCTGAGGTCATGTTTCAGTTGTATGACCTAGGGAAGGTAAAGCTTTGGTACCCCAGCTGGGCATCAGTGGTGACAAACCCATTTGGCAGGAATACTGCAACAATGATGGATAGGACATCTACTGTTTGTGTAAGAACTTACCATGTTGTACTTTACTGATTTGTTTTAGCATCTGCAAGAAGTGTATTTAAGTTGTAATCTCTTATGTTAGGTAAACCCTTTTTGGTATTTTATAAAGATAGGAGAACAAATCCTTAATTTATGTATAAAGTGGTTTCAGAGTTTACATGAAGCCGCATCATCCTTTCCCTTGCTTCTTTATAGATACTGAAAAACAGGAAGTAAGAATTCTTCATAATGTGAGCATGTAGAGGCAGCTCAAACATTATCTTGGTAAAACTAAACATTTCAGAATAACTAAACATATGTTTATTTTCTGTGAAGGTAAGGAAAAATTAGGCGACTCATGTCAAAGTAAACTATTTCCGGATAGTTATCCCTTGCTATTTCATTTTGTAATTCCCACCATATTAAGGCACTTCAAGGCTAATCCTATGAGGGCCTTGGCATCTTCTTTGGCGTTTTGGAAAAGAGGTGGACTGGTCCTTTGAATATATCTTTCCAAAGCAGTGCAAAGTAGATTCTTTTTTCAGGTCTAGAAGAAGCTTTGCTAGGACCATTCTCCAGGGTCTCCTGGACCCTCATCCTTCCTCTTCCCAGTCTGTGTAAGCTCTGATATTCTACCCATACAGTTTAGGCTACTGCAGAAGTGATATTTGAATGAACATAGTACAGCTGTGTAAGTAAACTTACTGTAACAGTAGATGTCAGATTAGACTGCTGCAGTAGCTTATTCCTCTCTCCATCCCCTTTTTTGTATCTGTTTTTACTCTAGAGTAATGATTTGTGTGTGTGTACTTAACTTTACTTTTATCAGGACCATAGCCTCTCCTTTACAGTTGGCAAGAAAATCCTGAAGTATTTGGTGCACAGGCTGCTGGTTTTCTCCTCTTGGAGTTCATGCATTCAGCAGCTGTGTGCTGAGGTGGGAGAAGCACAAGGATTTGGAAGACTGTCTGGTAGGCAGGATCCATGTAGCTTAGGCTGCTACAGCTGTGATTTAATTGAACATGTAACTGTTACAAGTTTATTTGCACAACTGTATTTTTCTGCTGATATGTCAAGATACTCTCTTGTACTGTCCTTGTCCTAGTTCCTGTTATCTTGTAGTTCTTGTTTCCACTATTTGTGTGTAATCCTCTCTGACCCCTATTCAGAGGATTGCTTTTATCTAGGTAGAGTTGGGCAGTTGTCAGTCAGTTCTCATAACTTGGAGAGCATAGGAAGTCATATCCTGGCAGCTTTAGTGATGACACCAGCGCTAGCCTTGGACTTCGCTATATCTTTTCAGATTAGTGATGAGGCACTGTCTTTCAGGTGCTGTTTGCACACCTGATGATATGGTCTTTATTAATTTTAATTTTATTAACCAGTAGACTGGTCCATGGAGTCCTTTTTCTTTATTGATCTGGTTTTGCCCCCTCCCTTTCATTCTGATCACTGCTGATGTCCATTAGGTTTATAGGTAGGTACTAGGCTATCTGCCCGAGGGCCTATACAAGCCTAGCCATAACGATTCCCTGGCTATTGCTTCTCACAAATATTTACTTTCCTGGACCCCTGTCTAGCAGGGCTACTGATGTGATCCCCGGGTTGAATTTCCTATCTCCCATCCATTCGTCAAGGTTCCTCTTGAAGAGGGCCATTGAGTCGCTCTGCCTGACATGTATGGGCAGCCTGTTCTAGAGTATGGGGAGTCTCTGGGTCAGGAACCTAACCCCAGAGCATGTTCTATTCATCGTGATGACAAGGTTAAGATCTCTGGAGTGTGTGGCTCAGAGAGATTGGAATTTCTTTTAAGTGTAGCATGTCCAACAACTCTGGGTTTGATATGGCCTTCTATGTTGGGCAGAGATCACCTCTGAGTAGGCGATATGCAACAGAGTATAGCTAGAGTTTATTTAGACGGTCAGCATAAGGCATCTGCTTTAGGCCTGTGATTCTTTTTGTGAGGTATTTCTGTGGCCTTTCTAGTTGTTACTGATATCTTGTGAGGTACATACCAAACGGGGCATTGTATTCTTTTATGGCTATAATGAGGGATGAGTACATGGGGACAATGACCGCCTTCATCTGGATGAAAAGCCCTTAATGATGAGGTGTGCCATGTTTTCATGAACCTATCCATCCATTCTTCTCAACATCCTTTTTACAAGGGAGGTGTCCTGACTGAATCCTGCTTGACCTTGTTGACAGGCTATTGCTCTCCAGGGATAGTGACCTCTTACGGTCTGTATCTCATATGATGGCCAGGTTCCCTTTCCTGCATGAATTCTGTCAGTCCAAAAGGAGTGACCAAATCCTATTGTAATCTACAGGTAGGCCCACCCTCTCCAGGGAGAGAAAGTTCTCAGGGTCTTTGTCATCCGAGACAGCCAGTCTAATGACCAGAGACAATTGTCAGTGTCAATTACTTTGATAATTTTAGCACATTAGGTGGTGGTATATATTCAGTGAGATCTCTGATGTTCTTCATGCATCACTGTTACAGTCATCACACTTTGGTTATCTGCCTGCAGGTAGCCCTCAGTCAGTCCGAATACCAGAGTCTTCGGATTTCTTGCCGAGAAGGAGCCCGAAGCAGAAGCAGTTCGGAAGTGTAGGTTGGCCGCTACCTGAAATTTTCGTTTTTCGAGTTTCAGACCTGAAGTCTTCTAAAGCTAAGTACCCAGTTGGGGATTATTTTTTCTTGCTCTAACCGATGTCAGAAAAAATTAACAATTGCCTATGGAAAGCAAATACCTCACAGAGATTTTCATTCCTACTGCGTCACCTGTTTAGGCCCAGACCACGGCGTCCCTCGCTGTCGGTTTTGTGCCTTGTTTAATGCCTGGACCATTCGTCGGCCTATTATTGTAGCTAAATTCATTCGCTCTCATTCTCTGTATTCCGAAGTGGCTTCGGTAAGCCACCCGACTACCGATCTTCTGAAAAAGTGCAGAGACAGACCGCATAGGTCAAAAACTGCCGACGAGGCTTCCGTTAAGCTAGTAGTCAGTCCACCGGTACTCAGTGAGGCCCCTTTACAGCTCCTGATGTCCGCTTCTACAGATTCGCAGGCCTCTGCTGAGACCCATTCGGAGTCTGGTATGCCACGAGATGCTCCTTCGACTATGGAACCTGCGGATGTCTCTACCTTGGATTGGTCTGGAACTGCTGTGCAGGCACCAGCTTCTGAGGGTGTATTCCGACATACCGATATTCATATTAAACCGACAACTTCATTTTCAACTAAAACTACCAAGTTTCTCAGGCCCAGAGTTCACACTGTGCCTAGAAAACCGACGTTCAAAGCTCATGCTCAAACTCCCATGCCACAAAAACAAATGCTTAGAATGGCTGAAGATCTTATTGCGCTAATTAGGGGAAGCCAGCCTTCCCCTGCTAAAAGACAAAGAATTGAATTTCCTTCTGATTCCACAGACCAGGAGTCTGATGACTCTGATCCATCTGATTACCAGGACATACCCTTATCTACCTATGAGGATTCAGATGCAGAGGAATCCATTCCCTCTGACTCCCCTCTAGACGATTTTTCTTTTGGTGAAACTTTGCATACCTTAAGACTGCATTGCCACCGGGAATGCCAGGACTATCCTCGGTCCAAAAAGAGACCCTGGGAATTTTTAGATTTGCCTTAGCACACGCCTCTAGCTATACCCCCTGTCCTGGATATTGTAGATGTCTTCTTGGAGTCCAGTCTTACTCCCGACACCTTACCACCAGCTCCTAGAAAACCCGACAGGTACTACAGAGTACCTGACTCTCACAAATTTCTCTTTAAGAATCCTACTGTGGATCCAGAGACTATTTCTCAGGGACCTAAAGGCATTAAGGCCACTAATGCCAAAAACCCTACCCCTTCAGGCAGGGATTCTAGAGTTTGACAGATGCGGTAAGAATGTATATACCTCTGCATCTCTTGCCATCAGGGCTTTGAATTGCCAGTTGTAGGTGCATTTGGATGCTCAAGGATGTGCTCCACAGAGCCATGGCTAACCTGCTGAGTGGGTAAGAATGAGTTCCGCCCCGCTTCTTTATGTACCACATAACTGTGGTGTCCGTCTTTATCAGGAGCTGTCCTGGAAGGATAAGGTATTTGAAGGCTGTCAGAGCATTCTGTACAGCTAGCATCTCTTTTTGATTGATATATAGGGGAATTTGTTCTGGGTTCCATTTGCCTTGAATGCATTTGCCTGCCATGTGAGCCTCCCATGCATATTCTGATGCGTCTGTTGTCAGGGTTTGGGCTGCGTGAGTTTGAGTGAAAGGAAGTCCCTTGTGGTTGCATGCATCTGCCCACCAAAGGAACTCTGCCCCTAGACAAGGTATGATAGGAGTCCCTGTTTCCAGGTCCTGAGAATGCTGACACTAGAGACTTAAGTACCATTGAAGTTTCGTCATACTCAGTCTTGCATATGGAACTAGCAGAATGCATGAGGCTATGAACCCTAGGCTTGCAGTATTTTCCTTGCAGATAGCTAGGTTTTGGTGGCCATTAGTTTGAAATAGTTTGTCAAATGGACCTGCTTTTCTGGAGTGAGGAATGCCATCTGGGAAGCTGTGTTCAAGCTTGCTCCCAGGAATACAATTTGTTGACTGGGCACCAGTTGTGATTTCTTTTTGTTGATGGTGTATCCCAGTGAAGTTGGAAGACTTTTTACAAATGCCAGGTGCTGAAGTAGAAATTCCTGACTGTCCGCCTGAATCAGGCAATCGTCCAAGTATGTGTAAATATGAATATTTCTCTGCCTGCAGTATTCAATGACTGGAGCCTGGCATTTTGTGAATACTCTGGGTTCAGTAGATAAGCCAAAGGGAAGTGCAAAGAACTGATGGTGCATAGAGTATGCCCTGAAATGTAGATATTTCCTGCAAGACTCCCTTATGGGGATGTGCAGATAAGCTTCTTTTAAGCCTAGGGTGACTAACCAGCATAGGAAGAAGCTGTTGCAGTGTAAGCATTTTGAATTTTAGGACCACCAGAAAGGTGTTGAGAACTGATAGATCCAGGATAGGGCGCCAAGAGCTCTCTTTTCTGGGCACCAGGAACAGTCTGGAGTAGAAACCCTGTCCCCTTTGCTCTATTGGAAGAGGCTGAATAGCCCTGATATGGAGAAGGGAAAGTACTTGCTTTTGAGCCTCTGCCCACTGGTTTGGAGGAAGGTCTGCCAACTCGTTTGGGGTTGGCAGTGAGTGGAAGCAGAATCTGTATCCCTGAGATACAATGTTTAGAACCCATCGATCCTGAGTAATGGAAATCCAGTTTTTTTGCATGAAGGGTGAGTTTTCCTCCTACGGGCACAAGTACTTGGGCATGGCTGGGAAGGATAACTGGAAAGTCATTGTGAACTTTTTCCATAAGGGGGTGGCTTACCACTCCCTGGTTTAGAGGTGGAAACACTCCACTGTTTAGATCTCTGCATACCCTGAGACTGTAGTTTTGGTGGTCTGTTTCCCCTGGGTTTGGACTGAGAAGGCCTGACAGGAACTGGAAAGGTCCAGTTTTTTGAAGGCCAATGCCTACTGAGAATCTAGGTGGCTGCACCTGTAAGAAATCTTTGACGGTTTGCATAGATTTAGCTTTTTCTTCCATCTTTTTAAGAACTTCTGTCTTTGTGCCAAAAAATGCTCCTGATTTAATGGAGCATCTAGCAATTTTACTTTGACATGGTCAGGCAAGACTTGTTCCTTTAGCCAAGCATGCCTTCTCAATACAGACCCAGTGACAGCAGCCCTGCAAGATGCTTCTAAGGCATCAAACCCACTCTGCAAAGTAGGTTTATTAACTTGGTTTGCAGAATGCTTTAACTCTTGCAAATCTATTTTCTGTACAATCTGGAAGTAACACCACTTTTTGTTTAATTAGTTCCATAATATGTTGCTGGTACTTCAACATGTGAAACTGGCAATTCAAAGCCCTGATGGCAAGAGATGCAGAGGTATATACATTCTTACCGCATCTGTCAAACTCTAGAATCCCTGCCTGAAGGGGTAGGGTTTTTGGCTGTAGTAGCCTTAATGTCTTTAGGTCCCTGGGAAATAGTCTCTGGATCCACAGTAGGGTACCTTGCATACATGCAAACTGTCAAGCAGCTTGAGCTGAGTGGTGCAAAGCCCTTCAGAGCTTTACTGTTGCCAAAGACCATGTGCCTGTGAGGCTTTCAAAGATCAAGAGTCTGCTTGTGCTGTCCTTTGCTGGACAGATAAGTTCCGTTTGGAGAAAACACCTTCCAGTTCTTAATTTTATTGGTTTTATTACTTTTGTCTTCAGGAAAGTTATTTTAAAACTAGGAGTGTTGTATTTTAATGGAGTGTATCAAGACTGTAACATACATTTAAACAGAGCACTATTTTTTGTCAGTTAAGTAGAGTAAACTAGCTGAAACTTATTTTCTGTATAGAAATCTTGTTTCTACTTTGTGAGGTTGGCAGTGTTGTAAAATGCCTTTTTTTAATTAAAAAAAAAAGGAAAGTAACTTTCCTGTCGAGGTAGTTTTACTGGTAATTGCTGCTGGTCTTCCCCAAGAAAGAGGCACTATTTTTCACTTAACCATGGAACAGACTACCAGTGCCTTTTGGTTCTTCTTCCAGCCACAGAAAGAAAACATTAAGCAAACATTTGTTCACCACAGCATGCTAGCAGTTTGCCTCATCCACAGGTGGGTGACTGTGCTATGGCCATTTGTTGTACCACAGACCACTAATCTTATGGACTGGCAGTTACCCACGTCCTTTAAAGTTGTTGGGAGTCCCCTCAGTAGGCAAGGGAGAGCACTCTTACCTGTCGTGGGAGAGGGAACAGAGAAGGTTTCTCTGTGTTGTATCAAAATGCTTTGTCCATCACTGGAAAAGCAGCTTCCTGTGAGAAAAGAAACTGAAAACCAAGCATGTATGTACTTCTCCAAATTTCCTTGGATAGGAGTAGTTTACTGTGTCAGGCGCAGGGTATAATTCAGGTCCCTGCTCCTTCTTGTGAAATACTTTGTGGTAAAAGGAGGGATTCCTATTGAAGAGATTCAAGATTTTGAATCTGAACTGGAAGATACAGGGACAGATGCAGAATTTTTTTCTCTGATTTCTGGTTCAGACACAAAGGAGACCTCAGTGTCTGATTCTTCCTATGGGGGGGGGGGGGGGGGGTTGTCTCTCTCTCTCTGAGACTATTGCTAGAATGCGATAGTGTTTCAGTTGGAGAAAAGTGATGTTTCTCAGTCCCTCAAAAAATACTGAGTTATTACAGAAGGGTTTTCTAGAACCCACACCCATCTCTCTTGTTCTGTTGGCTTTAGAGGGTGTGTGTGTATTACTGCCTGCAGTTTTCCTGGTAGTCAGCCAGGTGCCCCTAAAATGGCAGGTAGAATGTATAAAGTTCCTCAGTCAGTTAAATTGTGTACATTGTTCTGAAACCTAGCAGCTGTAGCTTTAGTTGATCCCACTGCTGCTAAGCACTTAGTTAATTCCAATCCTTTTCTTTCTGATAAGGATGGGAAAATTATTGAAAGTTATGGGGAAAAAAGTGTAAAGTCTGCAATTTTGATTTTCAAAACTTCGAATTGTTAGGCTGATATTTTAAGAGTATGATGTTCGTGTTACCCTGCTGCAGTCATCACACTTGGGTTATCCTGCCGTCAGGCTGTCCCACAGTCGGCCCGAATTCCAAAGTCTTGGTCTGGCGTCAGTTGCTGTCGCTTCTTCCCTGACGTCAGTGCGCCAGGGGTATATAAGAGGCATCCAACGCCATTTTCTTCAGTCTTTCTTGCCGCGCGGTGCCCGAAGCAGAAGTAGTTCGCAAGTGCCGGTCAGCCGACACCTGAGGTTTTCGATTTGAATTTCAGTCCGAAGTCTTCAATAAAGCTAAGTACCCCATTGGGGAACATTTTCTTGCCTCAGTCCGATGTCAGAAAAAGTTAACAATTGCATTTCTTGTGGGAAGCAAATACCTCATAAGGACTTCTATTCCTATTGTATTCCTTGCCTAGGCCCAGACCACGACGTCACAGGTTGTCAGTTTTGCGCTAGGTTTAATAAACGCATTATCAAACGCCGTTTTGACTTCGCACGGCATTACTTTGGTAAGAAATTTAATTGTCATGCCGTCGGAGCAGACGACTACCGCAATTCATAAAAAATGCAAGGATAAGGACAGGCAGCCTAGGAATAAGCCAGACCCCAAGGCCTCAGCTGGGCCTGTCGCCGGTTCTCCGGTTTTCAGTGAGGTGCCTACGCAGCCCCTGACGACCGCAGAGCTGGAACCCCAGACAGCTGCCGACTCCCAAGCGGAGTCTACTAGGCCGATGCAGCTATCTACCGACACCGGTGCAGAGGAAACGCCTTCGGTTGCAGAAGGTATCTTCAGACCGACTACACTCACCATTATATCTTATGCTAAGCTTAAAACTCCTTTAAAGCCTAAGAAATCTGTTCATCAGTCTACACGCCAAGGCCCCATGCCTAAGAAACAGATGCTTAAGATGGCTGAAGATTTAATTACCCTTATCAGGGGTTCCCATCACCCTCCTGACAAAAGACCTAGACAAGAGAAGGATTATGCATCCTCTGACCAGGTTTCTCTCTCCTCAGATTCTTTTGAGGAACAGATTTACACTTTTCCACCTTATGAGGATTCTGATGCTGAAGGCTCTATTCCGTCAGCATCTCCCCCTGAAGACTACTCCTTTGGGGAAACATTACATACCATGAGGGAACATTTCCACTGGGAAGGCCAGGATTACTCAGATTCTAAGAAAAGGTTCCGAGGGTTCCTTTTATTACCCCAGCACAGACCTCTTGCTATCCCTCCTGTTTTAGATATTGTGGATGACGTCTAGTTTAAATCCAGACTCTCTACCTCCTGCTCCAACCAAACCAGACATACTACAGAGTACCTGACTCACACAAATACCTTTATAAAAGCCCTATAGCTCACCCAGAAACCATTTCCCAGGGTCCTAAGGGAGCAAAAGCTTCTATGGCTAAAAATCCTGTGCCCTCTGAAAGAGATTCCAGAGCCCTAGATAGATGGAGAAAGAAAAATTTAATTT
>NC_056731.1:1400631947-1400646947 GCF_019279795.1 Protopterus annectens
GGATGATGTCACCCACCTAGAAGTAAGCCTCTGAGAGTGCTGTGCTCAGTAATCTCGGTAGCACGTTCTGTAAATGCGTAATGCTGTAGTGTGTTAGAGTAGATAGGTGTGTGTTCAACTCCCGGCCCTTCCAAGTGTGTGTGTGTGCGTGTGTGCGTGTGTCTCCAACTGCCTGGGGACACAGTAATGCTTTTAGATGCCTCACAACACATACATTCCCTATCGGCGTCTTTGCCTTTGCAGATGATGTCACCCACCTAGAAGTATGCCTGTGGGAGTGATGTGTTCAGTAGTCTCACTAGTGCGTTCTGTAAATGCATCATGCTGTAGTGTGATAGGGTAGTTAAGTGTTGGTTCGATTCCCAGGCCTGCAGTGTGTGTGTGTGTGAGTGTGTGTGCATGCTCCCGTCTGCCTGGGGACTCAGGTTATGCTTTTAGACGCTTCACAACACAGATGTATCCTGCTGCCGTCTTTGTCTTTGCGGATGTTGACACGCACCTAGTAGAATGCCTGTGTGTCTGCTGTGTTTAGTAGTCTCGGTAGCGTGTTCTGTAAATGCAGCACGCTGTACTGTGATAGGGTAGTCATGTGTAGGTTCGATTACCAGCCCTGCCACGTGTGTGTGTGTATGTCTGTATCTCTCTCTCTCTATATATATATATATATATATATATATATATAGAGAGAGAGAGAGAGATATATATATATAAAATCTATTTTCTGCCCATAACCCTGCTCTTGCATGGACAGCTGACTGTTTCATGTATTGCATATTTGCATAGCTTTCACATACCAATGGGGTATGTTGCAACTCCCAACATTGTCCATGCAACGTCTGTGTTACGGGCGGTGTTACACGTCCTTACAGGCATTTGCTGTATATCTTGGCAGACATCTATCCTTGCTGTACTCTCACTGTACTCGTACACGCCGGAGGCTTCATGTATCATGGCCTAGTTTTGATGTATGTATGTCTAGTTGTGCTGTGTGCATGGCTGTGGGTATGTCCCAGTATCATCATTTGTAAAGTTGACAGCCCTAAAGGTTCTTCATGTAGACTGCTGTGTCATTTGACATGTCAGCACATACCTGCGGACAGTACTGCACATCCTACTGCAGCGCATTTCATACCTTCTGCGTTATCTTGCAGTCGATATTGCTGTTTCCTCACACATGTGTCTGTTTCTGTTCATACCACTCCACCTCCTAGAGCAAGTTGCTGGACAAGGCCTTATCTGATAGTGGGACACATAGGGACAGTATTGACATGTTGCTCTTACAAACGTAAATAGTTGACACAATAATAGGTTTTGCATTAGTATGGCTTTTCTGTCGGATTTGGTGTCTTACGCACATGTTTGTCATTATTTCATGTCTTCAGTTATCATGGAAGTGCCAGAATGTTACTGTTACGTGGAACACACCAAACATATGAGGCAGAACTCTGCACATTCATCGTAAATCTGTACAGTTGCGGAGTATGTGTCTGTAACAAAATATCAACTTTCTTACACCAATACACACACTGTATGGCGGCATCACAGGCCACATGTCATTACATTTATATTGCAGGACACACCCACCCAGACAGTTGTATTCCTCACACAGGCCAACAGCTGCTTATCCACACTAATTGGTCTATCATGTACCATATGTGTGCGCCGGTATTTGCGCTTTCCGTCAGTGGCAGAGCTCACGTACGTGTCTGGGGGACTGGATATTGTTACGGTGACACTGCATGACACCCTGAGGGACACATTACGTTTTTGTCTATTAACCTTCCACATTGACATTCACAGGGCATACGTTGTCATTCACATTTGGCGGTGTACATGCGTGTGACTTGTACATGTTTTCTCATTTGTCCTGATGTCTTTCTTCTCACCTGTCCACCTAGTATCACTAGTTCTGTACATGTATTTTGGACAGGTTACCTTCATACCCCTAACCTGTACACATTATGGGTAAACGCCCTGACGTCTGACCTTGTTACATTTGTCATAGTGATGTGCATTTCTGGTAAATTGCTGGCAAGGCATTACGGACTGTGCGGTAGATAATAGTGACTGACATTTCCATTACATGATTAGTAACACTCATAACATCCGTATTCATGGGTAAGCCAGTATTCTCACAACATTCTGACTTTGTCTGGGGTATATCTAATATAGTCCCTATTTGTATTTCATGTACTTTGCCTTAGTGCAGCTGTGTTATTCTGACAGTTTGCCAGTTATGGGTACCATCTTGGTCTTATGCATGTCCATCCATGATAATCGCCTACATGACACTGATATAGGGCCCTACATATTGCCAAAATGGTTTCCGCAATATCCAGTGGATGGTTTGCCCCATTATTGAGAATATAGGTGTGTGCTATACCCACATCACTCCTACGGGGTGGGCCTACGAAATCCCTGCCAAACAACACCTAGGCCCATTTCTGCATACCCATGATTCCCATACCTGACAACCCTCTACAGTACCCATTACACATGTTTAATGTGTGCGTTACTGAAGTGTGGAGACACTTATATGCACTCCCCACTCTCCGGATATCAGTTCGTACGTCATACATTCTATTGACACATGTGTCATCACCCTTGCACCTGATACTGTTGCATGTACAGCTATTTCGTATTTGCTGCGGTCACTTCTTTTGCATCAATGTCGGTTGACACTACGTATGATTCAATTTATGGAGTCCTGCAATGGACACCTATCTGCATGTTTAAAGTGTAGAACTTGCTGGACTGTCACTTTCTGGCCAATGTTTTTGAATGCTGCGGTTTATTCACCTTTCCTGCATGTCTGTTTGTCTACCCATATTAGATATAACGTTGCCTATTTATGTACATATGTCATATCTACGGGACATAAGTCTGTTGTGTATACATATATACATGTACAATCCTCATTTCATAACTTGCTTTGGTTTACGTCTGTGGATTATGTGTATACACATATATCTATATCCATACCATACCTTTCCACTATACAGATTGTCGCAGAGTGTACAGCTGCTTGCCCCTTTATCTTCGCTGTGTTTTACATACACCTGTGTCTATCTGGCAATGTAGTGGCATTTCATTTGAGATTACGGTGGGGATTTCTGGCAAGCAGTTCAGGTTACGACTGCATACCCTTCAGAGAATCCATGCTACTGACACACCCGTTATTCTATCCACTTTCTATGTTTGTTCTGGCACATATCTGGGGTTTGTCCCTATTTGTACTGGTAGTTTGCATGGCTTCGTCCGGTTTCATACTTTACGAGGTTAACGGGTTTGAGCCATGTATAACTAACGTGGGGGAAACAGCATTCATTTACTATGCTGTGAGCGGATCACACATGCACAGGTGCACTTGCATTTCCTTATTGTGGGTTACGCGCGGGCGCGCATACATATCCTTATTGTTTGTTACATATGTTTACTAAGTCTTTGTGCTTACGTGGGCTTTATTACTTGTGACAGTACCAATAATTATCTGTAATCTGGTTAACGGACGTTTGCGAAACCCACATTCACCTTTACATATTTAACTGTCTGTACAGCACAGATGCATTCATTACACTTTCACATTATATGTGCTGTAGTCGTTGTTCAACCGGGACTGCATTCACATTGGCCGGATGCTGTAACCAGTATACGTTTGGTGTTCTGACTCATTTATATGCATACCCATAGTACATAGCTACATTAACATATGCCTCACCGCTTCACTTACGTCACAGGCATCCATTCTCCTGCTGGGAAAAATGCGGTACTACATGTTACACATTCCCTATTCCCTACTGCTCTGGACCCAAGCTGCATATTTCATCACTGCAGGGATATTCAGAACCCAAAGGCTTATATTCCTGACACATACAGGTCTTTAATTGTCAGGGTGTTCATGTGGTGATCTGGATTTAGGCTTGTCTGACTGGTGAACGGAACTGCCCTGACCATGTTCAAATGTCAGACAAAGCACATGGACAGGGATTGTCCACTTTAAACATTTAATCTGTTTACAGACACAGGTGTCTGGGCACCTGTCAGCAGCTTATGATGTTGGCAATACATAATATGGGTGGGGGTGGTTACGATACATAATCTACGGTGAGTGGTGTTCCCATTCACATTTGACTATTTCCTGTATTCATTCTTACGAGGGTTATTATTTTGAACATGACGTAACTATGAATTAACTACGGGTATGCAGTAGTACAGTCAACATATGTGATGGTTTGTTACAGTATATATGTACGGACCTCTGTAATAATGGGGACTACCCCACATCCTTCACAACATTTCCTGCTTATGTACATACTATTATTCAGTGAACTTTCGAAGCTTGTGAGAGCAGTAATTACAACTGTCCCTATTTGTCCACCCATCCTTTTAGGCTTTGTCCAGGTTTTGTTGCTGTAATAGGTTGAGAGGTGGTGTCGGTATGTGATTGAGTTGAATATATACTGTTGATAATTCAGTGGGGAGTAGGGTTACCACTTGTTTCTCTTTGCGAGGGGAGGTCCCACATTGGACAGTTGTGTCCTGCGAAGGCACGTAAGACATGGCAAATGTCCTGTGATTTTAAGACAATAATATATTTCTTATTTTCTGTACTAGTTGCATGATACAGGTATTTTGTATCTGGTACGCATAACTATTATTTGGGATAGCATAAGCTATTCAAATGCTATGGCATAAGCTTTTATCTTGGCATACACGTGTAATTCTGTCCTTTGCACTGGCCGGGGGTATGTTTTATCCTGCAAATTCTCACATTTCTACAAGGGATGTCCCACCTTGGCCATCTGAACAGGTGGCAACCCTAGTGGGGTGACCTGCTTGGTGGACAGCTGTTCCATCCTGCGTAGTATGAATTGCATGTCTGTGTAGAAACTGAACAGTACCATGACTACACATACATGTTTTGTCCAGATGTGTACAGTAATGGACACCGTGGCATGTAAACAACTCTGAGGTTTCAACAGGTTACTTATCCCACACGGGATGTACACACATTTTGCCGTAACATTAACGCGCGGGCATTTGGATTTACGTACCTGTGATGGGATGTTTACAATCGTGGGTTACATATTTGCAATCCGGACACTGCCTAGGACAATACTTCCTACTACATATGGGGAATACTCGCTATGTGCAGGTGTACGGATGCTCAAGGCTGGTAGCTGAATTTGGTGGACATTCGGACATCGGTGCGGGTTATGTGCTATACTGGGGTTGTTGCGTATTGCATTTGCATGCATGAGTTCTACTTTTGGATATCCCAGTTCCGCATATAGCATCCTATGTGTACGTGACGGTTACGTTTCTGTTCATGTGTATAGCACATTTTAATATACATATGTTTGTGTGTGTTTGGTATACAATTTGGACTGTCAGGTTTCTTTACGGTTGTTATATAGCCACAACTGCCCTGCTGTGTACTATCACTACCACTGTGGGACTGCTGGTGACCATACCCATGGGGCTAGACGTGTGTATTGGCAGCGAGCTGACATGATGCGCTTCACTTCCACTGGGTATAACTTCTGACAGTGCAGTACATTACAGACACACAATTTTAAATATCATTTGTTCCATGGACGGAAACTTATATTATGTTGCGTGCATTTCTGTTTGGTTCTCCATTTTGTGTGGCCGGGAACTGTCTTGCATGCTTTGCATACGTTTCATTATCCACGGACACTGATAGGTGCGATTACTATTGCAGGCAGGCTATAATATTCAGCAGTTTAGGTTGCTCATCGCCAGCCGACATTGACATGCCTCTGGGCGCAGCTTAGTAATGCCCCATGCACTCATGCACGTGTCCTATGCACATGGATGTGGTAGCGGCGCACCTTCATTAATATGCATATGGCGCTACTACACCATTTATACGCTGCACGGCCAGCGCAGGCCTTACACCGGCCTTGCGCCGAGCTTCATGAATCCGGGGGAACAACTCTACATGGACCAACCCACAAAAATGAAACTGGCAAGTACCCTTTCACTTTTTTTCCTTCCTCTATGGTTCGCCTATCTTTACCAGCCTACCCACAGCTCTAATTAACAAATTACAATCATGCTATTATAAGTATAGTTTGTGGGCACATTGTTTTTGCCAAAGGGTATGACTATACACTTTTTGGCATTTAGCTTTAGACCATGGCTCTGGCACCAGTTATCCGTCTCTGTGAGACCTTTTTGAAGGATGTTTGTGTCAGCTGGAGAGTCGATTATGGCGCCCAGTTTGCAGTCATCTGCGAACTTGGTGAGCCATAGTCCTCCCATGTTGGCCTGTACCTCGGAAAAGTATATACCGAACAAGAGCGGTCCCAGGACAGAACCTTGTGGGACACCACTTGTGACTGGTTTCGAGTCTGACATGGCTCCAGCAACTCTCACTCTGTGGGTTCTGTCTTTGAGCCAGTTTGCGACCCATCTTGTGACATAGGGGTTTATATTTAAGCTGGATAGCTTATCTATGATGACCGCGTGGGGTATTGTGTCAAATGCCTTTGCTAGGTCTAGATAGGCTGTGTGGACTATCTTACCTTCGTCTATGGCTTTGGTGACTGTTTCAAAGAAGTCAACCAGGTTCAAAAGGCAGGATCTGCCCTTGACGGAGCCGAATTGGGTAGGATCTAGTGTCTGTAGGTCCCCAATGTCTTTGTTTATGAGCTCCATGATGATCCTCTCCATAGCCTTGCAGACTAAGCTAGTCAGGCTTATGGGGCGATAGTTTCCAGGGTCCGTGGAGGCTCCACCTTTGTGGAGTGGGACCACTGTTGCTGTACACCATTCTGTGGGCACATATCCTGTAGTGAGGCTGAGATTGTACAGCTGTTTTATTTGAGGGATTAGTTCTTCTTGGAGTTCATGTAGGACGCAACCTGGGACGCCATCTGGTCCCATGGAAGCAGTGTTTTTTGCTTTGGAGAGGGCAGCCTTCAACTGAGCATCAGAGATGTTTGGGAGGCAGCCCCACTGCCGGGATAGACACTTGCTCTTTTGGGGAGGGGGGGTGGAGAAGTTTGCACTGAACCTGTCTGCCAGGATATTGGCGATGTCTGTGGGTTCAGTGTATTTTTTGTCGTTTAGAATCAACTCAGAACAAGTCTGGGAGTTGCATCCCAGGTTCCTAACATAACCGAAAAAAGCCTTATGATTGTCTTTAGTGTTCTGTGCAATTTTTCTCTCAAAGCTGGCCTTGGAGGATTTTATGAGGGATCGTAATTTTTTGCTAGTACTGATCAGAGATGCCTTCCCTATTAGGTATTTTGCTCTATCATGTAGTATCTTCCTCCTTCTGTTGTACAGTATATTTATGGCTGGGATCCACCAGACTGGACGCCTGCCTTTGGATGATTGGGTCTTGGTTTTGTTTGGGATAGCTTGATCCATGCATTCCTGGAGATGTCCGTAGAATGCGTTTATATAGGATTCTGCAGTTTGGGCCGTAGTTTCCACTGGCCCTGGCGCCTTGAAAGATTTCACTTCAGTTTTGAGAAGTGAGAAGTTCGCCTTTGAGAAGTTTTTCACTGTGGTTTTCTGGGCTGGGGGTGGGGTCGGGATGTGGATATCCAGTGAAATTAATTTATGGTCTGATCTTACCAATGAAGGATATACTTCTGGTATGGAGCATAGAGTCCCCATGTTGGTAATGATCAGGTCTAGTATGTTATCCCCTCTTGTGGGAGTGGTGACTAGTTGTTCCATAGCATTTGAGTTTATGAGTTTATAATTTCCAGGAACCTTTGGGCTAAGGTGCTGGGGCTTGAGTAGTGCTCCCAGTCTATGTTTGGGTAGTTGAAGTCACCCAATATAATGGTGTTCAGAGAGATCTTCATGTTCTCCAATGTTTTCAGGAAAGCCGAGTGGGATTCCTGACTTTGAGAGGGTGGTCTGTAGGATGCTATAAACTGAAAAGCAGTTTTGCCCACTGTTAGTTGCACATGGATGGTCTCCGATACTTCATGCAATGCCACTAACCTGGAGGTGTGGATATCCTTGATAAATATGGAAACTCCCCCTCCTTTTGTGGTTTGGTCTGGGTTTTGGGGCCGAAAAGCATGATATGAGGTATAACCTGGTAGTGCTGGGGTGCTCTCTGGAGCCTTGAACCAGGTTTCTGTCACTGCACAGATATCGATGTTCTCCATACTGAGGAGAGCTTCGAGTGCGTGCATCTTGAGGTTAAGACTTCTGGCATTTAGCAGCATTACCCTTAGTTAATTGTACCTTGTGCTGTCTATGGAGGTGGGTTTGACTTTTGAGCCTTGCCTAAAAAAGGCACTATGGGGGTGGCCAGAGCCTTTGCCAGTATCCAAAAGCCCAGTGGTGACAGGTGCAAGCCATCCCTAGCGAAGCAACGTGGCTTGTCGGGCATGTCATCCCAGGCTGATAGACACTGGATCCCCTTTGAATGATACCAAAATTTTAGCCAATTGTTAAAATCGATCATTTTGTCTTTGTACTGTGGCATCATTCTAGGTGAGGGTAAGATGCTGCTCAAGGTCAGGGTCATACCGGCCTGGGCTACATGATCAGAGAGCTCCTCTATGTCTCTTTTCATGTAGTCCAAAGAGGTACGTCTCAGGTCATTCACACCAGCATGTACAATGACTGAATCATATTTGTATTTGCTTTGGAGTGACCTGAGTGCTTGTGTTATGTGGCAGGTCCTAGTGCCCGACAGGCAGCTCACTGTGACCTTCTCCTTGTTCAGCCTGGTGAGTGGGACGTCAGTGTGTCTGACAATAGAGTCACCTATTACAAGAGTATCGGGTGCATTATTCAGCCTTAAGGGCTGACTGGTAAGGAGGATTTCAGTGGATTTATAAATAGCTTTTTAGAGTATTCAGGTCCAATAAGAGAGCTGGACAAAGCCTGTACTCCCACTCCATAACAAAATTATGGAATGCCCTATCCCCCTCTATTACACAACTTGAATCCATAAAAAACTTGAAATTCACCCTAAAAATACCTCCTTACCAATCAAATCTGTCCTTGTGCTGAAAACCATAGACCACCAAAAACAAATTATAAGACTTTGCTGAATGGTATGACTCTTTTCAGTTACAAGTAATAATTTGTAAATCCACTGAAATCCTTTGACTTTTATACACCAGATCAGTATGTCAAACACTGTATTGTCTCTATAACCATTACTAGGGTAAATCCTAAATTTTCTGCATATTGATGTGCATAACTGACCTGCTTATTGTAAATGTATTTTCTGCTTTTTTCCTGCATGCAATGAATGCCAATTTAGCGTTGCCACTTAGCCATTTTTTTTCTGGACTATCCTGAAATCAAACCAATTGTCCGGCGGTCTGGAAAACACTGTACAAACTCTGGTATTCTGTTTCAAGAAATGAAACAGAGTCTGTAAAATTGGCAGATTTGCTACGCTTTTTTACAGAAAAGCATAGTAAATCGGTCGAAAGCAGGCATCAGGAATGGAAAAAGATGTTCCTTTCTGCTGATGTCATGATGATACCACAACAATGGGTGTGGTTTTAGGTGGGAGAGAGGGCAGACATGGGTGGGATTATGGGGTGTGGCCTTAGTCCAGTTTTAGCCCCAACGAAAGGTGGCAACAATAAATGCCATTAAGAATACTGTATGTGTATTATTAACACTTAACTAGATTGCATAAAGCTTTCTACTGTGTGTACTACTAATTCCTTAGAAATGTATAGAAATGTACAAAAATTTGTTTACTCTGTTTTATTATTGTAAATATTATCTTGTTATAAAACTCTTATTTCTGCAAATGGAGCTTTTCTCCCCGCACCTCCACTGAAAATGGGTTTCTACCCCAGTGGACTTTCCCAATCAGCAAATGTCAATAAACAAATAAATAAATAAAATATACTGTAATTAGTCTGAGAAGAGGTGTATAAAGTAGCCATTTCAAGTGTTGGGATCTGCTGCAGCAAGTCCCAAAATATGGAGACCAAATTGCTTGACTTCATATACCAATTCTGAGATGGCCTTTTCTCAGAATATTCGCTTTTCTTCGATGTATGATGATCTCAGAGATGCTATATATAAGTTTGGGGGTGGGGTGGGGTGCTTGCCTCCCTTCAAAAAGCAAGTTTAAAGGAGAACAGCAATGTTTGAGATTCACTCCTCCTATATGTTCACTATCAAGTGCAGATATTTCAATAAGGATCCACTGTATACAGGGGGACATTTAATTCTCTGGCATGGCTTTCAGGCAGATGGAGTATATGAGCATATTGCCAGGAACTGCAGTACAACAGATGTACCTACTACACATCATAATGAATTTTATGTACCAAGTAGTGAGATGTCCTGAGTCTGATAAATGGCTTGAGTGCTAGAGAATCTTGTGGGGGGAGTAGTGAGAAGGAGTGGCAATGGTCAGCTCACCTGTTCCAGGAGGGACAGTGAGTTTTCTGCATGTGATCCAGCATTCCTAGAAGATAGGGGTACTGCTGTTATTGTACAGATTAGCCAATAAATTTAGCATATTGAGGAGCATGGCAGCTAAATTACATTGTGTGTGTGTGCTGATACATGTGATGTCAAGGAGTCCTGTTCTATTAGGGCATAATAAAAAATTCCACAGGTTCTAAGCCAGTGTATGTGATGCTACAAGATTGCTCCTCATTTCTCCTTCCCCTTCTAAATGCAGTCCCAGCTCCTGGGAGTGGTAATACCTACGACACATAAGGTAGGAGCAATTGCAGCATTGCCTACCACCTGATGATAGCTAGACTGATATGTGAAAGGGGGGCTGGATTGCTATGAGTCTTTTCTATATTCTAATCAATGCAGTATTCAATGTGGCTGTGTGGGCCATAACTGCAGTCCCCGGAACACTGATAATTAAGTGCGAGTTAGAACATATATCAGTGGAACTCAGGGATGTGGGGTCACAAAGTATTATGCCAGCGGAAGCTGGGAGTTACACCTCCTGCAGAAACAATGTAAAGTATCCATTTCTATCGTTTATTTGCTTGGGGGTGGGTTTGGTATAATGGTTTGGTGTTTACTCCTCACACCATAGGTACAGGGCTTGATTCTACCCCAAGGAAGTGTGGATATGCTTAAAATGACACACAAAGACAGCTGCACTAGTACTTAACTATGAACCTATAACATGTGAAAATGAAGCTAAATTTCACTGCTATTTTTTTACTGGAACCAGTCTTTAATTTTTTAAGTGCTGGAACTTACATTGTTGGTTATCGCATTTGACAGAGAGCCATTCACAGAATAGTAAAATCAGCTCATGCAGTCATCTATCCACTATACAAAATAAATATGTACACATACACACATATAAAGAGATAGTGCAGAAGGTTAAATAGCAGTGTCCCAGTCACTGGTGTTTCATAACTAGAGCTACCAGATTAACAAACCATACATCTTCACTGCACAGCAGTATATAGAGTCTGTTACATATACCCATACTTTATAGATAAACATATCAATTTCTACCTTTTCTTAGTTGATAAAAAACAGAAACAACTTGTGAAAAAGAAAAAGAAAAAAGCTGTAAAACAAGAACTACTTTCTATCTTAGTGTATTGAGCCGGACTGTCAAAAAAGAACATTTGATGGAAAAATTGAAAGCTCAGGCAGCTTAAAAGATAACAACCTTTCACAACATTTTGACAGAATGATGTAAATTTTGAATTTTGAAAGAATTTATCACTAACTTATGGCTATGTCCATGTACCTCTCCTGTGTGATCTGCATCAAGAAATACTTTACATTCTTACTAACCTTTCATCATACTATTTATCTATACCCTTTCAATATGTGCCCTCTCCCCATTCTTGTGGGTGGGGGATACTTGTATCGTCTTCTGTTGAATATTTCCTAGTATAGTAGGTTATGGTTCTAATACTTTTGTTTATACTGATTTTCATAATTACTAGTATTTTTTCCTTTTATTATTGTATCACTGGTGTCTCCTCATATGTTATTGTGTCCTGTGTATTCCACTGTCAAACCGTATGTATGCATGCTTTTTAATTATCAAGTAACGTCTGCACTCCACCAAGCCAGTAGGGTCCTATTGGCTTGGCAGAGTGCAGACATTACTTGATTATTGTATTTGTTATCTGCATTTTGGGCCACTCCTTGGTGTTTCATTATGCTTTTTAATTATATCTACATTATTGTTTTATTTCATGTCATATAACTCTCTGGAGCTTTTCTCCCCGAGCCTTTGCTGAAAATGGGTATTTATAACCAACTTGGACTTCCCTGTCAATAATTAAATGTTAGTAAATAAATAAAAAGCACTGCTTGGCAAAAAAAGTATTGCTATAACGAGTTGCAGTTTATTTGCAAAACTAGTATTATATAACTTATGTTCAAATTTGTTTTTTTGAAAATTTTAACTTGAACAACTGTCGTCAGACCATTGCCATAATTTCTGCACTTAATACAATAAGAAAATATTAATAGTTGCAGGAAACATTTCAAAGTAAATGATGAATTTCTCTTTTGAATGAGAATGCAAAGAATATTATCTACCTTACCTGTCAGAATTTGGCAATTTGAAAAGAATGGTGCACAGCAAGTCTGTATAATCAGTATTAAGGTAATGACATTGAGAAACTACTTTCCTGAAATTGACTAAACAAAGCTTGTAATGTTTCATGTGGTTTGTATTTACTTAAAGCTCAAATATATTCTGAAATACACAACCTGCCATTTACAGCTGAAATTGTAATAATGCTGTTTTTGATGTTAGTATATAAAACATTAATATTTTTTGCATACTGATTCTTTTTTGTGAGCACTGCAAATAAAATTACCTTGAATTAAATTACTGTTGAAAAGTACTTACATTCTCTGCATGCAAGGTTTATGTGTTTATTTATTAATTCATTTATTTATTTATTGGCATTTGTTTATTGGGGAATTGCACTGGGCCAAGCAGAGCCCATTTTCAGTGGAGGCCTGGTGAGAAAAGCTCCACATGAAACACAATAGGATATATAGTATGCCACAAGGCACACATTTTAAGTATATACTGCACAGATGGAGGAAAATTTCTTAAAACCGTAGTACATTTAGAATATATACAAACACTTTTACATACTTAATAAAACTAATTACAATGTGGTACAACTATAGTTGATGTAGTGTTATGGGTGAATATAAAAAGCTTATGTACATACACACTTGATACACACATAATGAACTAATTACAATGTAGTACAACTATAGGATCATAGCATCATAGGAGGTTACTAGGCTAATGGCCCTGGGGCCCTTACAAGCCTAGCCAAGAGTATATCCCAAAAAAAAAAAAAAAAAAAACTCATTCAGCACCTGTCACCCCTATCAGTGAGGGACAAAGGTGAAACCCCTGGGACAAATTTGTGGTTTCCCATCCACTCATCAAGGCTCCACTTGAAGAGGCTCAGCGAGGTACCCTGTTTGACGTGCATTGGAAGTCTATTCCAGAGACGGGACAGCCTCTGGGAGACAAAACTGTCATTCCAGCAGGTTTTGTTGATGTTGCATATTAGATTTAGGCCTTTCAAATGGGTAATGCGTGAGGAGTTAGACTTACGGATATGGATCATCTCTAGTAGGGCTGGGTCTGATGTTGCCTTGTAGGCAAGACACAGGTCACCTCTGAGCAATCTATATGATACCGAGTAGAGCGATAATATTTTGAGCCTGTCCACATAGGACAGGTGTTGGAGGCCATGGATTCTCTTTGTTCATAGGTTTATAGGTGTTTACTAGGCTAAGGACCACATGGGGCCTTTTTAGGCCTAGCCATGCATCCCAAATCTCTAACAAGTGAGGTATTTCTGTGGCCTTTCCAGTTGGTGCAGGTGTTTGAAGAGGTGCATACCAAACAGGGCATTACACTCAATTATAGGCCTAATGAGGGGGGAGTACAGAGAAATAATAACCCCCCCCCCTTTTCTGGATGTAATCCCTTTACTTCTGAGATGAACCAAGTAAAAGGCTTTTCTGACCACTGCGCTACATGATGGTCAGTTGTCAACCTGAGTACCCAGGTCTCTCACCACAGGTTGTGTGCTTAGGGAGTTGCTGGCGATGTGGTAATCAGTAGGGGCCATGTTTTTGCCGAATGGTATAATACATTTTTTTTTTGCTTTTAACTTAAGGCCATGACTTTGGCATCAGTCATTTGTTGCTGTGAGACCCTCTTGCAGTATGTTAACATCATTTGGGGAGTCAATGACAGCACCCAACTTATAATCACCTGCAAACCTGCTCGGCCACAGGCCTTTTGTCTTTACCTGGACCTCTGAGAAGTAGATGCCAAACAGTAGGGGTCCCAGGACAGATACCTGGTGAACACTACTAGTGACAGGCCTGCTGTCGGAGGTGGTGGCACCTATTTTGACCTTGTGGGTCCTATCAGTGAGCCAGTTGGCCAACCACGTGATGAGATAGGGATTTATGCCAAGTTGTGTTAGCTTTTCAATGATGCCCAAGTGGTGGACTGTGTCAAAGGCCTTGGCCAAGTCAGGGTAAACTGTATGAACTTACTTTCCCCTCATCCAGGGCTTTGGTGACAGTCTCAAAGAAGTCAGCCAGGTTCAACAGGCAAGATCTGCCCCTGACAAATCCGAATTGGGTGGGGTCAAGTGCTTGGAGCTTGCCTATGTCCTTGTTTATGAGATCCATAATAATATGCTACGTGGCTTTACAGATCAGACTTGTCAAGCTAATGGGGTAATAGTTTCCTGGGTCACTAATGGTACCTCTTTTGTGCAAGGGGATGACAAATGACAGTTCTCCACTCTGCTGGAATGAAGCCTGTAATTAAGCTGTGGTTGAATAGGGTGCTCAATGGTGAAGCCAGTTCTTGCTGGAGATGGTGAGGAATACAGCCTGGGATACTATCAGGTCCCATGGAAGCTGTGTTCTTTGCCTTGGATAGTGCCTTTAACACTTGATCCATGGAGATGTGAGGTGCAGGACAATTATCGGGGCTGTTGAATGGGCCTTTGGGGGGATAGG